>NC_053204.1:11567500-11597500 GCF_905163445.1 Pararge aegeria | reverse complement strand
TAACCTAACCTAACCTAACCTAACCTAACCTAACCTAACCTAACCTAACCTAACCTAACCTAACCTAACCTAACCTAACCTAACCTAACCTAACCTAACCTAACCTAACCTAACCTAACCTAACCTAACCTAACCTAACCTAACCTAACCTAACCTAACCTAACCTAACCTAACCTAACCTAACCTAACCTAACCTAACCTAACCTAACCTAACCTAACCTAACCTAACCTAACCTAACCTAACCTAACCTAACCTAACCTAACCTAACCTAGCCTAACCTAACCTAACCTAACCTAACCTAACCTAACCTAACCTAACCTAACCTAACCTAACCTAACCTAACCTAACCTAACCTAACCTAACCTAACCTAACCTAACCTAACCTAACCTAACCTAACCTAACCTAACCTAACCTAACCTAACCTAACCTAACCTAACCTAACCTAACCTATCCTAACCTAACCTAACCTAACCTAACCTAACCTAACCTAACCTAACCTAACCTAACCTAACCTAACCTAACCTAACCTAACCTAACCTAACCTAACCTAACCTAACCTAACCTAACCTAACCTAACCTAACCTAACCTAACCTAACCTAACCTAACCTAACCTAACCTAACCTAACCTAACCTAACCTAACCTAACCTAACCTAACCTAACCTAACCTAACCTAACCTAACCTAACCTAACCTAACCTAACCTAACCTAACCTAACCTAACCTAACCTAACCTAACCTAACCTAACCTAACCTAACCTAACCTAACCTAACCTAACCTAACCTAACCTAACCTAACCTAACCTAACCTAACCTAACCTAACCTAACCTAACCTAACCTAACCTAACCTAACCTAACCTAACCTAACCTAACCTAACCTAACCTAACCTAACCTAACCTAACCTAACCTAACCTAACCTAACCTAACCTAACCTAACCTAACCTAACCTAACCTAACCTAACCTAACCTAACCTAACCTAACCTAACCTAACCTAACCTAACCTAACCTAACCTAACCTAACCTAACCTAACCTAACCTAACATAACCTAACCTAACCTAACCTAACCTAACCTAACCTAACCTAACCTAACCTAACCTAACCTAACCTAACCTAACCTAACCTAACCTAACCTAACCTAACCTAACCTAACCTAACCTAACCTAACCTAACCTAACCTAACCTAACCTAACCTAACCTAACCTAACCTAACCTAACCTAACCTAACCTAACCTAACCTAACCTAACCTAACCTAACCTAACCTAACCTAACCTAACCTAACCTAACCTAACCTAACCTAACCTAACCTAACCTAACCTAACCTAACCTAACCTAACCTAACCTAACCTAACCTAACCTAACCTAACCTAACCTAACCTAACCTAACCTAACCTAACCTGACCTAACCTAACCTAACCTAACCTAACCTAACCTAACCTAACCTAACCTAACCTAACCTAACCTAACCTAACCTAACCTAACCTAACCTAACCTAACCTAACCTAACCTAACCTAACCTAACCTAACCTAACCTAACCTAACCTAACCTAACCTAACCTAACCTAACCTAACCTAACCTAACCTAACCTAACCTAACCTAACCTAACCTAACCTAACCTAACCTAACCTAACCTAACCTAACCTAACCTAACCTAACCTAACCTAACCTAACCTAACCTAACCTAACCTAACCTAACCTAACCTAACCTAACCTAACCTAACCTAACCTAACCTAACCTAACCTAACCTAACCTAACCTAACCTAACCTAACCTAACCTAACCTAACCTAACCTAACCTAACCTAACCTAACCTAACCTAACCTAACCTAACCTAACCTAACCTAACCTAACCTAACCTAACCTAACCTAACCTAACCTAACCTAACCTAACCTAACCTAACCTAACCTAACCTAACCTAACCTAACCTAACCTAACCTAACCTAACCTAACCTAACCTAACCTAACCTAACCTAACCTAACCTAACCTAACCTAACCTAACCTAACCTAACCTAACCTAACCTAACCTAACCTAACCTAACCTAACCTAACCTAACCTAACCTAACCTAACCTAACCTAACCTAACCTAACCTAACCTAACCTAACCTAACCTAACCTAACCTAACCTAACCTAACCTAACCTAACCTAACCTAACCTAACCTAACCTAACCTAACCTAACCTAACCTAACCTAACCTAACCTAACCTAACCTAACCTAACCTAACCTAACCTAACCTAACCTAACCTAACCTAACCTAACCTAACCTAACCTAACCTAACCTAACCTAACCTAACCTAACCTAACCTAACCTAACCTAACCTAACCTAACCTAACCTAACCTAACCTAACCTAACCTAACCTAACCTAACCTAACCTAACCTAACCTAACCTAACCTAACCTAACCTAACCTAACCTAACCTAACCTAACCTAACCTAACCTAACCTAACCTAACCTAACCTAACCTAACCTAACCTAACCTAACCTAACCTAACCTAACCTAACCTAACCTAACCTAACCTAACCTAACCTAACCTAACCTAACCTAACCTAACCTAACCTAACCTAACCTAACCTAACCTAACCTAACCTAACCTAACCTAACCTAACCTAACCTAACCTAACCTAACCTAACCTAACCTAACCTAACCTAACCTAACCTAACCTAACCTAACCTAACCTAACCTAACCTAACCTAACCTAACCTAACCTAACCTAACCTAACCTAACCTAACCTAACCTAACCTAACCTAACCTAACCTAACCTAACCTAACCTAACCTAACCTAACCTAACCTAACCTAACCTAACCTAACCTAACCTAACCTAACCTAACCTAACCTAACCTAACCTAACCTAACCTAACCTAACCTAACCTAACCTAACCTAACCTAACCTAACCTAACCTAACCTAACCTAACCTAACCTAACCTAACCTAACCTAACCTAACCTAACCTAACCTAACCTAACCTAACCTAACCTAACCTAACCTAACCTAACCTAACCTAACCTAACCTAACCTAACCTAACCTAACCTAACCTAACCTAACCTAACCTAACCTAACCTAACCTAACCTAACCTAACCTAACCTAACCTAACCTAACCTAACCTAACCTAACCTAACCTAACCTAACCTAACCTAACCTAACCTAACCTAACCTAACCTAACCTAACCTAACCTAACCTAACCTAACCTAACCTAACCTAACCTAACCTAACCTAACCTAACCTAACCTAACCTAACCTAACCTAACCTAACCTAACCTAACCTAACCTAACCTAACCTAACCTAACCTAACCTAACCTAACCTAACCTAACCTAACCTAACCTAACCTAACCTAACCTAACCTAACCTAACCTAACCTAACCTAACCTAACCTAACCTAACCTAACCTAACCTAACCTAACCTAACCTAACCTAACCTAACCTAACCTAACCTAACCTAACCTAACCTAACCTAACCTAACCTAACCTAACCTAACCTAACCTAACCTAACCTAACCTAACCTAACCTAACCTAACCTAACCTAACCTAACCTAACCTAACCTAACCTAACCTAACCTAACCTAACCTAACCTAACCTAACCTAACCTAACCTAACCTAACCTAACCTAACCTAACCTAACCTAACCTAACCTAACCTAACCTAACCTAACCTAACCTAACCTAACCTAACCTAACCTAACCTAACCTAACCTAACCTAACCTAACCTAACCTAACCTAACCTAACCTAACCTAACCTAACCTAACCTAACCTAACCTAACCTAACCTAACCTAACCTAACCTAACCTAACCTAACCTAACCTAACCTAACCTAACCTAACCTAACCTAACCTAACCTAACCTAACCTAACCTAACCTAACCTAACCTAACCTAACCTAACCTAACCTAACCTAACCTAACCTAACCTAACCTAACCTAACCTAACCTAACCTAACCTAACCTAACCTAACCTAACCTAACCTAACCTAACCTAACCTAACCTAACCTAACCTAACCTAACCTAACCTAACCTAACCTAACCTAACCTAACCTAACCTAACCTAACCTAACCTAACCTAACCTAACCTAACCTAACCTAACCTAACCTAACCTAACCTAACCTAACCTAACCTAACCTAACCTAACCTAACCTAACCTAACCTAACCTAACCTAACCTAACCTAACCTAACCTAACCTAACCTAACCTAACCTAACCTAACCTAACCTAACCTAACCTAACCTAACCTAACCTAACCTAACCTAACCTAACCTAACCTAACCTAACCTAACCTAACCTAACCTAACCTAACCTAACCTAACCTAACCTAACCTAACCTAACCTAACCTAACCTAACCTAACCTAACCTAACCTAACCTAACCTAACCTAACCTAACCTAACCTAACCTAACCTAACCTAACCTAACCTAACCTAACCTAACCTAACCTAACCTAACCTAACCTAACCTAACCTAACCTAACCTAACCTAACCTAACCTAACCTAACCTAACCTAACCTAACCTAACCTAACCTAACCTAACCTAACCTAACCTAACCTAACCTAACCTAACCTAACCTAACCTAACCTAACCTAACCTAACCTAACCTAACCTAACCTAACCTAACCTAACCTAACCTAACCTAACCTAACCTAACCTAACCTAACCTAACCTAACCTAACCTAACCTAACCTAACCTAACCTAACCTAACCTAACCTAACCTAACCTAACCTAACCTAACCTAACCTAACCTAACCTAACCTAACCTAACCTAACCTAATCTAACCTAACCTAACCTAACCTAACCTAACCTAACCTAACCTAACCTAACCTAACCTAACCTAACCTAACCTAACCTAACCTAACCTAACCTAACCTAACCTAACCTAACCTAACCTAACCTAACCTAACCTAACCTAACCTAACCTAACCTAACCTAACCTAACCTAACCTAACCTAACCTAACCTAACCTAACCTAACCTAACCTAACCTAACCTAACCTAACCTAACCTAACCTAACCTAACCTAACCTAACCTAACCTAACCTAACCTAACCTAACCTAACCTAACCTAACCTAACCTAACCTAACCTAACCTAACCTAACCTAACCTAACCTAACCTAACCTAACCTAACCTAACCTAACCTAACCTAACCTAACCTAACCTAACCTAACCTAACCTAACCTAACCTAATCTAACCTAACCTAACCTAACCTAACCTAACCTAACCTAACCTAACCTAACCTAACCTAACCTAACCTAACCTAACCTAACCTAACCTAACCTAACCTAACCTAACCTAACCTAACCTAACCTAACCTAACCTAACCTAACCTAACCTAACCTAACCTAACCTAACCTAACCTAACCTAACCTAACCTAACCTAACCTAACCTAACCTAACCTAACCTAACCTAACCTAACCTAACCTAACCTAACCTAACCTAACCTAACCTAACCTAACCTAACCTAACCTAACCTAATCTAACCTAACCTAACCTAACCTAACCTAACCTAACCTAACCTAACCTAACCTAACCTAACCTAACCTAACCTAACCTAACCTAACCTAACCTAACCTAACCTAACCTAACCTAACCTAACCTAACCTAACCTAACCTAACCTAACCTAACCTAACCTAACCTAACCTAACCTAACCTAACCTAACCTAACCTAACCTAACCTAACCTAACCTAACCTAACCTAACCTAACCTAACCTAACCTAACCTAACCTAACCTAACCTAACCTAACCTAACCTAACCTAACCTAACCTAACCTAACCTAACCTAACCTAACCTAACCTAACCTAACCTAACCTAACCTAACCTAACCTAACCTAACCTAACCTAACCTAACCTAACCTAACCTAACCTAACCTAACCTAACCTAACCTAACCTAACCTAACCTAACCTAACCTAACCTAACCTAACCTAACCTAACCTAACCTAACCTAACCTAACCTAACCTAACCTAACCTAACCTAACCTAACCTAACCTAACCTAACCTAACCTAACCTAACCTAACCTAACCTAACCTAACCTAACCTAACCTAACCTAACCTAACCTAACCTAACCTAACCTAACCTAACCTAACCTAACCTAACCTAACCTAACCTAACCTAACCTAACCTAACCTAACCTAACCTAACCTAACCTAACCTAACCTAACCTAACCTAACCTAACCTAACCTAACCTAACCTAACCTAACCTAACCTAACCTAACCTAACCTAACCTAACCTAACCTAACCTAACCTAACCTAACCTAACCTAACCTAACCTAACCTAACCTAACCTAACCTAACCTAACCTAACCTAACCTAACCTAACCTAACCTAACCTAACCTAACCTAACCTAACCTAACCTAACCTAACCTAACCTAACCTAACCTAACCTAACCTAACCTAACCTAACCTAACCTAACCTAACCTAACCTAACCTAACCTAACCTAACCTAACCTAACCTAACCTAACCTAACCTAACCTAACCTAACCTAACCTAACCTAACCTAACCTAACCTAACCTAACCTAACCTAACCTAACCTAACCTAACCTAACCTAACCTAACCTAACCTAACCTAACCTAACCTAACCTAACCTAACCTAACCTAACCTAACCTAACCTAACCTAACCTAACCTAACCTAACCTAACCTAACCTAACCTAACCTAACCTAACCTAACCTAACCTAACCTAACCTAACCTAACCTAACCTAACCTAACCTAACCTAACCTAACCTAACCTAACCTAACCTAACCTAACCTAACCTAACCTAACCTAACCTAACCTAACCTAACCTAACCTAACCTAACCTAACCTAACCTAACCTAACCTAACCTAACCTAACCTAACCTAACCTAACCTAACCTAACCTAGCCTAACCTAACCTAACCTAACCTAACCTAACCTAACCTAACCTAACCTAACCTAACCTAACCTAACCTAACCTAACCTAACCTAACCTAACCTAACCTAACCTAACCTAACCTAACCTAACCTAACCTAACCTAACCTAACCTAACCTAACCTAACCTAACCTAACCTAACCTAACCTAACCTAACCTAACCTAACCTAACCTAACCTAACCTAACCTAACCTAACCTAACCTAACCTAACCTAACCTAACCTAACCTAACCTAACCTAACCTAACCTAACCTAACCTAACCTAACCTAACCTAACCTAACCTAACCTAACCTAACCTAACCTAACCTAACCTAACCTAACCTAACCTAACCTAACCTAACCTAACCTAACCTAACCTAACCTAACCTAACCTAACCTAACCTAACCTAACCTAACCTAACCTAACCTAACCTAACCTAACCTAACCTAACCTAACCTAACCTAACCTAACCTAACCTAACCTAACCTAACCTAACCTAACCTAACCTAACCTAACCTAACCTAACCTAACCTAACCTAACCTAACCTAACCTAACCTAACCTAACCTAACCTAACCTAACCTAACCTAACCTAACCTAACCTAACCTAACCTAACCTAACCTAACCTAACCTAACCTAACCTAACCTAACCTAACCTAACCTAACCTAACCTAACCTAACCTAACCTAACCTAACCTAACCTAACCTAACCTAACCTAACCTAACCTAACCTAACCTAACCTAACCTAACCTAACCTAACCTAACCTAACCTAACCTAACCTAACCTAACCTAACCTAACCTAACCTAACCTAACCTAACCTAACCTAACCTAACCTAACCTAACCTAACCTAACCTAACCTAACCTAACCTAACCTAACCTAACCTAACCTAACCTAACCTAACCTAACCTAACCTAACCTAACCTAACCTAACCTAACCTAACCTAACCTAACCTAACCTAACCTAACCTAACCTAACCTAACCTAACCTAACCTAACCTAACCTAACCTAACCTAACCTAACCTAACCTAACCTAACCTAACCTAACCTAACCTAACCTAACCTAACCTAACCTAACCTAACCTAACCTAACCTAACCTAACCTAACCTAACCTAACCTAACCTAACCTAACCTAACCTAACCTAGCCTAACCTAACCTAACCTAACCTAACCTAACCTAACCTAACCTAACCTAACCTAACCTAACCTAACCTAACCTAACCTAACCTAACCTAACCTAACCTAACCTAACCTAACCTAACCTAACCTAACCTAACCTAACCTAACCTAACCTAACCTAACCTAACCTAACCTAACCTAACCTAACCTAACCTAACCTAACCTAACCTAACCTAACCTAACCTAACCTAACCTAACCTAACCTAACCTAACCTAACCTAACCTAACCTAACCTAACCTAACCTAACCTAACCTAACCTAACCTAACCTAACCTAACCTAACCTAACCTAACCTAACCTAACCTAACCTAACCTAACCTAACCTAACCTAACCTAACCTAACCTAACCTAACCTAACCTAACCTAACCTAACCTAACCTAACCTAACCTAACCTAACCTAACCTAACCTAACCTAACCTAACCTAACCTAACCTAACCTAACCTAACCTAACCTAACCTAACCTAACCTAACCTAACCTAACCTAACCTAACCTAACCTAACCTAACCTAACCTAACCTAACCTAACCTAACCTAACCTAACCTAACCTAACCTAACCTAACCTAACCTAACCTAACCTAACCTAACCTAACCTAACCTAACCTAACCTAACCTAACCTAACCTAACCTAACCTAACCTAACCTAACCTAACCTAACCTAACCTAACCTAACCTAACCTAACCTAACCTAACCTAACCTAACCTAACCTAACCTAACCTAACCTAACCTAACCTAACCTAACCTAACCTAACCTAACCTAACCTAACCTAACCTAACCTAACCTAACCTAACCTAACCTAACCTAACCTAACCTAACCTAACCTAACCTAACCTAACCTAACCTAACCTAACCTAACCTAACCTAACCTAACCTAACCTAACCTAACCTAACCTAACCTAACCTAACCTAACCTAACCTAACCTAACCTAACCTAACCTAACCTAACCTAACCTAACCTAACCTAACCTAACCTAACCTAACCTAACCTAACCTAACCTAACCTAACCTAACCTAACCTAACCTAACCTAACCTAACCTAACCTAACCTAACCTAACCTAACCTAACCTAACCTAACCTAACCTAACCTAACCTAACCTAACCTAACCTAACCTAACCTAACCTAACCTAACCTAACCTAACCTAACCTAACCTAACCTAACCTAACCTAACCTAACCTAACCTAACCTAACCTAACCTAACCTAACCTAACCTAACCTAACCTAACCTAACCTAACCTAACCTAACCTAACCTAACCTAACCTAACCTAACCTAACCTAACCTAACCTAACCTAACCTAACCTAACCTAACCTAACCTAACCTAACCTAACCTAACCTAACCTAACCTAACCTAACCTAACCTAACCTAACCTAACCTAACCTAACCTAACCTAACCTAACCTAACCTAACCTAACCTAACCTAACCTAACCTAACCTAACCTAACCTAACCTAACCTAACCTAACCTAACCTAACCTAACCTAACCTAACCTAACCTAACCTAACCTAACCTAACCTAACCTAACCTAACCTAACCTAACCTAACCTAACCTAACCTAACCTAACCTAACCTAACCTAACCTAACCTAACCTAACCTAACCTAACCTAACCTAACCTAACCTAACCTAACCTAACCTAACCTAACCTAACCTAACCTAACCTAACCTAACCTAACCTAACCTAACCTAACCTAACCTAACCTAACCTAACCTAACCTAACCTAACCTAACCTAACCTAACCTAACCTAACCTAACCTAACCTAACCTAACCTAACCTAACCTAACCTAACCTAACCTAACCTAACCTAACCTAACCTAACCTAACCTAACCTAACCTAACCTAACCTAACCTAACCTAACCTAACCTAACCTAACCTAACCTAACCTAACCTAACCTAACCTAACCTAACCTAACCTAACCTAACCTAACCTAACCTAACCTAACCTAACCTAACCTAACCTAACCTAACCTAACCTAACCTAACCTAACCTAACCTAACCTAACCTAACCTAACCTAACCTAACCTAACCTAACCTAACCTAACCTAACCTAACCTAACCTAACCTAACCTAACCTAACCTAACCTAACCTAACCTAACCTAACCTAACCTAACCTAACCTAACCTAACCTAACCTAACCTAACCTAACCTAACCTAACCTAACCTAACCTAACCTAACCTAACCTAACCTAACCTAACCTAACCTAACCTAACCTAACCTAACCTAACCTAACCTAACCTAACCTAACCTAACCTAACCTAACCTAACCTAACCTAACCTAACCTAACCTAACCTAACCTAACCTAACCTAACCTAACCTAACCTAACCTAACCTAACCTAACCTAACCTAACCTAACCTAACCTAACCTAACCTAACCTAACCTAACCTAACCTAACCTAACCTAACCTAACCTAACCTAACCTAACCTAACCTAACCTAACCTAACCTAACCTAACCTAACCTAACCTAACCTAACCTAACCTAACCTAACCTAACCTAACCTAACCTAACCTAACCTAACCTAACCTAACCTAACCTAACCTAACCTAACCTAACCTAACCTAACCTAACCTAACCTAACCTAACCTAACCTAACCTAACCTAACCTAACCTAACCTAACCTAACCTAACCTAACCTAACCTAACCTAACCTAACCTAACCTAACCTAACCTAACCTAACCTAACCTAACCTAACCTAACCTAACCTAACCTAACCTAACCTAACCTAACCTAACCTAACCTAACCTAACCTAACCTAACCTAACCTAACCTAACCTAACCTAACCTAACCTAACCTAACCTAACCTAACCTAACCTAACCTAACCTAACCTAACCTAACCTAACCTAACCTAACCTAACCTAACCTAACCTAACCTAACCTAACCTAACCTAACCTAACCTAACCTAACCTAACCTAACCTAACCTAACCTAACCTAACCTAACCTAACCTAACCTAACCTAACCTAACCTAACCTAACCTAACCTAACCTAACCTAACCTAACCTAACCTAACCTAACCTAACCTAACCTAACCTAACCTAACCTAACCTAACCTAACCTAACCTAACCTAACCTAACCTAACCTAACCTAACCTAACCTAACCTAACCTAACCTAACCTAACCTAACCTAACCTAACCTAACCTAACCTAACCTAACCTAACCTAACCTAACCTAACCTAACCTAACCTAACCTAACCTAACCTAACCTAACCTAACCTAACCTAACCTAACCTAACCTAACCTAACCTAACCTAACCTAACCTAACCTAACCTAACCTAACCTAACCTAACCTAACCTAACCTAACCTAACCTAACCTAACCTAACCTAACCTAACCTAACCTAACCTAACCTAACCTAACCTAACCTAACCTAACCTAACCTAACCTAACCTAACCTAACCTAACCTAACCTAACCTAACCTAACCTAACCTAACCTAACCTAACCTAACCTAACCTAACCTAACCTAACCTAACCTAACCTAACCTAACCTAACCTAACCTAACCTAACCTAACCTAACCTAACCTAACCTAACCTAACCTAACCTAACCTAACCTAACCTAACCTAACCTAACCTAACCTAACCTAACCTAACCTAACCTAACCTAACCTAACCTAACCTAACCTAACCTAACCTAACCTAACCTAACCTAACCTAACCTAACCTAACCTAACCTAACCTAACCTAACCTAACCTAACCTAACCTAACCTAACCTAACCTAACCTAACCTAACCTAACCTAACCTAACCTAACCTAACCTAACCTAACCTAACCTAACCTAACCTAACCTAACCTAACCTAACCTAACCTAACCTAACCTAACCTAACCTAACCTAACCTAACCTAACCTAACCTAACCTAACCTAACCTAACCTAACCTAACCTAACCTAACCTAACCTAACCTAACCTAACCTAACCTAACCTAACCTAACCTAACCTAACCTAACCTAACCTAACCTAACCTAACCTAACCTAACCTAACCTAACCTAACCTAACCTAACCTAACCTAACCTAACCTAACCTAACCTAACCTAACCTAACCTAACCTAACCTAACCTAACCTAACCTAACCTAACCTAACCTAACCTAACCTAACCTAACCTAACCTAACCTAACCTAACCTAACCTAACCTAATCTAACCTAACCTAACCTAACCTAACCTAACCTAACCTAACCTAACCTAACCTAACCTAACCTAACCTAACCTAACCTAACCTAACCTAACCTAACCTAACCTAACCTAACCTAACCTAACCTAACCTAACCTAACCTAACCTAACCTAACCTAACCTAACCTAACCTAACCTAACCTAACCTAACCTAACCTAACCTAACCTAACCTAACCTAACCTAACCTAACCTAACCTAACCTAACCTAACCTAACCTAACCTAACCTAACCTAACCTAACCTAACCTAACCTAACCTAACCTAACCTAACCTAACCTAACCTAACCTAACCTAACCTAACCTAACCTAACCTAACCTAACCTAACCTAACCTAACCTAACCTAACCTAACCTAACCTAACCTAACCTAACCTAACCTAACCTAACCTAACCTAACCTAACCTAACCTAACCTAACCTAACCTAACCTAACCTAACCTAACCTAACCTAACCTAACCTAACCTAACCTAACCTAACCTAACCTAACCTAACCTAACCTAACCTAACCTAACCTAACCTAACCTAACCTAACCTAACCTAACCTAACCTAACCTAACCTAACCTAATCTAACCTAACCTAACCTAACCTAACCTAACCTAACCTAACCTAACCTAACCTAACCTAACCTAACCTAACCTAACCTAACCTAACCTAACCTAACCTAACCTAACCTAACCTAACCTAACCTAACCTAACCTAACCTAACCTAACCTAACCTAACCTAACCTAACCTAACCTAACCTAACGTAACCTAACCTAACCTAACCTAACCTAACCTAACCTAACCTAACCTAACCTAACCTAACCTAACCTAACCTAACCTAACCTAACCTAACCTAACCTAACCTAACCTAACCTAACCTAACCTAACCTAACCTAACCTAACCTAACCTAACCTAACCTAACCTAACCTAACCTAACCTAACCTAACCTAACCTAACCTAACCTAACCTAACCTAACCTAACCTAACCTAACCTAACCTAACCTAACCTAACCTAACCTAACCTAACCTAACCTAACCTAACCTAACCTAACCTAACCTAACCTAACCTAACCTAACCTAACCTAACCTAACCTAACCTAACCTAACCTAACCTAACCTAACCTAACCTAACCTAACCTAACCTAACCTAACCTAACCTAACCTAACCTAACCTAACCTAACCTAACCTAACCTAACCTAACCTAACCTAACCTAACCTAACCTAACCTAACCTAACCTAACCTAACCTAACCTAACCTAACCTAACCTAACCTAACCTAACCTAACCTAACCTAACCTAACCTAACCTAACCTAACCTAACCTAACCTAACCTAACCTAACCTAACCTAACCTAACCTAACCTAACCTAACCTAACCTAACCTAACCTAACCTAACCTAACCTAACCTAACCTAACCTAACCTAACCTAACCTAACCTAACCTAACCTAACCTAACCTAACCTAACCTAACCTAACCTAACCTAACCTAACCTAACCTAACCTAACCTAACCTAACCTAACCTAACCTAACCTAACCTAACCTAACCTAACCTAACCTAACCTAACCTAACCTAACCTAACCTAACCTAACCTAACCTAACCTAACCTAACCTAACCTAACCTAACCTAACCTAACCTAACCTAACCTAACCTAACCTAACCTAACCTAACCTAACCTAACCTAACCTAACCTAACCTAACCTAACCTAACCTAACCTAACCTAACGTAACCTAACCTAACCTAACCTAACCTAACCTAACCTAACCTAACCTAACCTAACCTAACCTAACCTAACCTAACCTAACCTAACCTAACCTAACCTAACCTAACCTAACCTAACCTAACCTAACCTAACCTAACCTAACCTAACCTAACCTAACCTAACCTAACCTAACCTAACCTAACCTAACCTAACCTAACCTAACCTAACCTAACCTAACCTAACCTAACCTAACCTAACCTAACCTAACCTAACCTAACCTAACCTAACCTAACCTAACCTAACCTAACCTAACCTAACCTAACCTAACCTAACCTAACCTAACCTAACCTAACCTAACCTAACCTAACCTAACCTAACCTAACCTAACCTAACCTAACCTAACCTAACCTAACCTAACCTAACCTAACCTAACCTAACCTAACCTAACCTAACCTAACCTAACCTAACCTAACCTAACCTAACCTAACCTAACCTAACCTAACCTAACCTAACCTAACCTAACCTAACCTAACCTAACCTAACCTAACCTAACCTAACCTAACCTAACCTAACCTAACCTAACCTAACCTAACCTAACCTAACCTAACCTAACCTAACCTAACCTAACCTAACCTAACCTAACCTAACCTAACCTAACCTAACCTAACCTAACCTAACCTAACCTAACCTAACCTAACCTAACCTAACCTAACCTAACCTAACCTAACCTAACCTAACCTAACCTAACCTAACCTAACCTAACCTAACCTAACCTAACCTAACCTAACCTAACCTAACCTAACCTAACCTAACCTAACCTAACCTAACCTAACCTAACCTAACCTAACCTAACCTAACCTAACCTAACCTAACCTAACCTAACCTAACCTAACCTAACCTAACCTAACCTAACCTAACCTAACCTAACCTAACCTAACCTAACCTAACCTAACCTAACCTAACCTAACCTAACCTAACCTAACCTAACCTAACCTAACCTAACCTAACCTAACCTAACCTAACCTAACCTAACCTAACCTAACCTAACCTAACCTAACCTAACCTAACCTAACCTAACCTAACCTAACGTAACCTAACCTAACCTAACCTAACCTAACCTAACCTAACCTAACCTAACCTAACCTAACCTAACCTAACCTAACCTAACCTAACCTAACCTAACCTAACCTAACCTAACCTAACCTAACCTAACCTAACCTAACCTAACCTAACCTAACCTAACCTAACCTAACCTAACCTAACCTAACCTAACCTAACCTAACCTAACCTAACCTAACCTAACCTAACCTAACCTAACCTAACCTAACCTAACCTAACCTAACCTAACCTAACCTAACCTAACCTAACCTAACCTAACCTAACCTAACCTAACCTTTTTTTTTTTTTTTTTTTGTCGCTGGGAAATGCGTTTAGGCATCCCTCCTGGAAGCTGCGCAGCCAAAACTGTGCAGCCTCCAGCAGGGTATGTGGGACTCGCTGGCCGATGATGTATCAGCCAGAATACCCACTAAAACCCAGCGGAGCCGCCCGCGCCCAAGTTGGGGCGTCAAAGGATCGCGGTCGCATGCAACTTTGACGCCCCGGCGCACTCGTCGGAGGCACGCAATGGTGTCTACGGAGGTGGCATTAGGTGCGCATATCTGCGCCTCCTGCCACCTGTTCTCCTTCTTCGGAGGGGAAGAGCATCAGCCGCCTTCTCTCTCTCCCTCTCCGAGGCCTCCTTCAAGCCCATTACGGCTTCGCAGAAGGAGGCGACAGTAGACCATCCCTCCCCGCTGCCGAGCATCAGATTGATAACACTCGGCAGCGAGAGGTCACCGTCCAGGAGTGACACCATTGCGTGTCTTTGCGGGGCCCATGACGCGCATACTGCCAAGGTGTGGAGCGCCGTGTCTTCAGGCGCGTCACACTCATGGCAGATCGGCGAGGCCTCCCTCCTCGCGATCCCGTGCAGGTATTTACCGAAGCAGCCGTGTCCGGTAAGCACCTGCACGAGGCGATACGTCAGCGCGCCATGGCGCCGCTTCAGCCACCGCTCTAGGTTGGGCCGGATGCCCTCCACCGTCCAGATGCCCGCCACCGGGGACTCGAGGTCTTCTCTCCATCTCTGGACCAGGACCTCCCTTCCGAGGGTACGGAGTCTCCCAATCTCCTCGGGTCCTGGTCTCTCCCCTCGAGTCCTCACACTTGACCGGTAGCGGTGCACCTGTGCAAGCACCTCAGCCTGCAGGTCCCACGGCGGGTCGCCAGCAAGGAGTGTGGATGCCGTCCAAGACACCGTACGGTAGCCCCGGATCGCACGCACTGCGATTACGCGTTGCGGTCTCCGCAGGAGTGTTATATTCTGCGGAGACAATGCGTGCACCCATATTGGAGCCCCGTACAGCGCCATACTCCTGACGATACCCGCATACAGGCGCCTGCAGGCTGAGTCCGGCCCCCCGATGTTGGGCAAAAGCCTCCCCAGAGCGGCTGCCGCTCCGACGAGTCTGGGCGCAAGCAGCTCGAAGTGCCCTTTAAAACTCCACCGTCCGTCCAGGGTGAGGCCCAGGTACTTCATCTGGGCCTTAATTTCCACCTGAACACCCTGGACGGTGATTTGGGCACCTCGTGGTGGACCTCTGCGAGGGCCATGGAAGAGGAGGGCCTCGGTCTTAGGGACCGAAACCCTCAGACCCAAGGCCTGGACCCTCCTTGCCACTAGGGACACGCTGACCGTGGCCAGGCGGGACGCCTCCGCAAAGGTGCTCCCGCGTGCCGTGACTAGGGTGTCATCCGCATAGCATAACACCCTTGTCCCCGGCAGCATGGGGGCCCGCAGGAGCCAATCGAAGCCGATGTTCCACAACACCGGCCCGAGAACCGATCCCTGCGGGACCCCATTGAGCACCTTCCGCCGCTCTCGTTGCCCGCCACTCCCCGTCCAGGATATCCACCTATCCTGGAGGTATGACTCCAACAGCCTCCTGAGATACGGAGGCACTTCATGGTACCGAAGTGCCTCTAGAAGAGTCTCAAAGGGGAGGCTGTTGAAGGCATTCGTGACGTCCAAGGAGACGGCGAGAATGACGTCCCCCCCGGCAACTGCCTCATCCGTCAGGGCCTTCAACGACTCTAGGGCGTCAATGGTCGAGCGACCCGCCCTAAAGCCGTACTGCTCCGCCGATAGCCCTGGACCGACAGTTTCCAGATGCCCAACTAGTCGGTCTGCAAGGATCTTCTCAAAGACCTTCCCGACCTCGTTGAGCAAGACTATCGGTCTGTACGCCGACGGAGCGTCCAACGGTCGCCCTGCTTTGCGGATGAGGCACAGCAGTCCCTCCTTCCAAGACTTGGGGAACTGTCCAGCCAGTATACACTGGTTGAACAGCTCCCGGAGTCTTGCCTCGAGGAACTCCCGGGTCATGTATATGACCCGACCCGGGATGCCGTCCGGTCCAGGTGCCGTCTTCTTGGACCGGAGGCGGCCAAGGGCTACGTCCATCTCCTCCCCGGTGATCAGCGGAACAGAACCGCTATCATCCAGGGGGGTGGAGCCCCTTCCGGCCTGGGGTACCATCGTTGGAGGGACATGTCCCTGTGAGTCCGGGAAGAGTCCCTCGACGACGCTCCGCAAGAGCTCCGGCTGGAGGGTCTGGGTTACTGGGGGTCCCTGGTTACGGAGCTTCCTTCTCGCCACGCGATAAGGGCGTCCCCAGGGGTCCCTACTCAGGCCCTCCAGCAGTTCCTCCCGGGCACGCTCCTTGGCGCAGCTTATGGCCAGCTGAAGGGCCCTCTTGGCCTGGCCGTAAACCTCCCGCATTTGCTCCTCCAGAACTACGTCCAGTCCGTTCCGCCTACGGCACCGGACATAGTCCCTGCGGGCTCGGTGACTGGCGATACGTAGGACCGCGATCTCGTCCGACCACCAGTACACCCGTTTACGGCGGCGCCATCCACGCGCCCTCGGCATTGCAGAGTCGCATACCTCCGTAAGGTCCGCGCGCAGCTGCTCCGCCCGTTCTCCCACACTGGTGTCTCCCTCATCTCCGGAAGAGGCCCACCGTACAATAATGGAGGCCTCTTTGACCAACTCCCGGTCCATTTGGGTGAGACACCAACGTGGGAGGCGATTTGGACCCTGGGGAGGTGCCATCGCGGCCACCGGGGATGTGGAGACCTCAAATCGGACATAATTGTGGTCCGATAGGGTCTCCACCCCGTCCTCTACCCACCAGTTGGCGACTCTGTCGGCAACCGAGGGGGAGGCAAACGACAGGTCCACGATGGAGCCACCCTGCGCGCGGACGCAGGTATGGGCTGTCCCCCTATTGAGTAGGGAGAGCCCGAGGTGCGCAGCCCACACCAGCACCGCCCTGCCTCTGCCGTCCGAAGTGGGACTCCCCCACGCCTGGCTCTTGGCATTAAAGTCTCCAAGAACCAGGGTTCGCCCTCCATTGTGCCGGCGGACGGCTTCGCTGACAGAGTCGAGGAAATCCTCGAATTCTGCCAGCGTGCGGTTAGGGGAAAAGTACAGGCCGACAATAATGTACTGTCCCCATCCCGCAACCACAAACCCGGGACCCCTTTCGAGAGGTGAGAGGGGAGGACTGGCGCCGTTCGCCGCGACTATGCCAACCGAGCCATACATGTCTCCAACCCAGCGTTCCTGAGCGGGGACATAATATGGCTCGCAAGCCACGACTATGTCGATAGACCACTCTGCGGCGGACTGCAGTAGGAGGTCCTGAGCCCCCGCAGAGTGGTTTAAGTTCGCCTGAAGTACACTGATATGCCGTCTATTCATTTGACGGCATATCAGTGTCTTCGGTCCGCGCTGGGCCACTTCGGTTGCTCTGCGAGGAGACAACTCGGGCCTTCCCTTGAGGGGGGTGGCAGCTCTTCCCCCCCATGATGTGCCCCGACGGCTGAGAGGCGTCCGCGCAGACGGCGCAGCGTATGGGCCTCTCACACCCTGAGTGCCTGTGTCCCTCTTCTCCGCACCGGTAGCACATCTTGCTCCGGTCGGTTTCAGAGGTACACAAGGCTACCGTGTGCCCCATCCCCAGGCACCTGTAGCAGCGAAGAGGGCGCTGCTCCAGGGCCTGGACTCTGACGGAGCTCCAGCCCACCAACAGACGCCCGGCCTCGCAGACCTTTTTGCCCGCATCCACCGGGCAGTAAACGGTGGACGACCCCATGCCCATGGGGCTCCTCTGCACCGGAGTCGCCCTGACCGCAACAATCGAGCAGCCTCCTGCGCGTGCTACAGCCGCCGCCACCTTAACCGCAGTTGCGGAGTCATCCAACCCGGTGACACGAAGGGTCGCCGTTTTTGTAGGGCGAACAACCTCCGCTACCCCCTCCAACGCTTTGCGAAGGTGACCTGCCAATGACTCCGCCTGGTCCTGGGTGTTCTCCTTCGGCAACTCCAAAAGCCTAGCCCCTGTCGCAGAGCGGCGAATCCGCATCCCCGCGCCTATGCCGATCTCTCCCAGGTTGACCCTTTGCTCAGCCTGCTCTAAGACCTGAGCGTAGGTCACACCTCTACTGGCCGCCTCGGGAGCCAGAGTTATGATGACGGCGGCCGTCTTAGGGGGAGCCAGGCTGGGCTTCCGCTTAGGGGCCGCTGCGGGCGGGGGCCTCGGCGTTGACGTCGCGGGATTGGCGCCTGGGGCATTTTTGCCCCTGGTCTTTCGACCCACCACTTCCGACCAAGCTTCAGCCTCGGGTGCTGTCCGGCTTGAGCCTGCCCTCGCTGGAGGCTCCTCAGGAGTCGCTGGAGCCACGTTCGCTCTGAGGCCCCCCGATCGAGCCGGAGCCGCCTGTGAGGTCCCGGCGGAGCGCGGCGGTGGCGGCCCTCTTCTGTCCGAGGAGAGCGGTGGGCGAGTCACCTTTTCTGGGAGGAGACGCTCCTCGATTCCCGCGAAGCGGGCGTCTAGCATCCTCCCGACTGAGGCCACTATGGAGGCTTTCAGCTCCTCTAATACGTCTGCATTAAAGGCCGCTGCAGGTGGCACGGGCGCTCCTGCCCCTCTCGTCGCTGCTCTAGCCGCCTCTTTGGCCATCGCGGTCTTCATCTCCGCGAAGTCCCGCCGATACGCCTTCTGCTCCGTCCTTATAAGGTCGAGCTCAGAGCGGAGGCGGGCGTTGTCTGCCCGCAAGCGGCGGGTTTCCTCAGCCTCAGTCCGTGAGCTGAGGGCCTCCACTATGGCTTGCAGCTCCGAGGCAGCCTCCTTAAATTTTTTAACGTACGTCCCTTTCAGATTACTGGACTTACCAGCCATCTGAATGAGGGACGCCGTGCTCCTTCCGGCCCAGGCACGCAGCTCTTGCACACCGAGCTTAGTGGGGTCCTCCCGGCAAGACTCTTCGCTCGCCGGTTCCTCCTCCGCATCCAGAACTGCGGTTCGAGCCTCCTGTCCTACTATGCGGTCCTGAAGGAACCGGTTGAAGGCAGCCTCCTTTTGTTCCTCAGCCGCCACCCTGAGTTCATTCATGGCGCTTCTCACGCCATAGTTCCCCCTTGATGCCGGCGTCGAGCACCGCGACATCGACGAGTTCCGGGAGCTCGGCGAGACGGAATCATCCCGGCGCGAGTACCTTGCAACAACAGGGGTACGGGCCGAAGCTCCGCCCCTTACTGCAACCGCCCTGTTGCTCCGGCGTGAACGCGTCTGCGGTCCTGGAGCGCCATCCCTCCCCGATGATAATTCATCCGCCATCTCCGACGGTCCACCTGTCTGTAAAGCCAGACAGGCCAACAGTCAGGGACAGCCAAACTTAACAATTATCAACACCAAATGAGAAAAACAATAACAACAACCAACAGTCAACAAAACAAGATAAAAATAACAACCTGTGGCCCTTAAAAGGGCCCTTTAACAATCCCCCTATCCCTGTTAAAACTATAATAACAATAACAATAACAAACAAAAACAACCACCCAGAAAAACAACCGAAATCCAACCTAAAATAGACTTAAAACTACAATAACAATAACAATAACGATAACAACAACTACTGACAACAACAAATAACAATAACAGCCACTGCCACTACCACTGGCCCTGAAAAGGGCCTTTGAAAAACCAGCGAAAACCAACTTTCAACCTCCTAAAGAAACCAAAAGTCAATCAAAACACCAAAATCAACCTAACCTAACCTAACCTAACCTAACCTAACCTAACCTAACCTAACCTAACCTAACCTAACCTAACCTAACCTAACCTAACCTAACCTAACCTAACCTAACCTAACCTAACCTAACCTAACCTAACCTAACCTAACCTAACCTAACCTAACCTAACCTAACCTAACCTAACCTAACCTAACCTAACCTAACCTAACCTAACCTAACCTAACCTAACCTAACCTAACCTAACCTAACCTAACCTAACCTAACCTAACCTAACCTAACCTAACCTAACCTAACCTAACCTAACCTAACCTAACCTAACCTAACCTAACCTAACCTAACCTAACCTAACCTAACCTAACCTAACCTAACCTAACCTAACCTAACCTAACCTAACCTAACCTAACCTAACCTAACCTAACCTAACCTAACCTAACCTAACCTAACCTAACCTAACCTAACCTAACCTAACCTAACCTAACCTAACCTAACCTAACCTAACCTAACCTAACCTAACCTAACCTAACCTAACCTAACCTAACCTAACCTAACCTAACCTAACCTAACCTAACCTAACCTAACCTAACCTAACCTAACCTAACCTAACCTAACCTAACCTAACCTAACCTAACCTAACCTAACCTAACCTAACCTAACCTAACCTAACCTAACCTAACCTAACCTAACCTAACCTAACCTAACCTAACCTAACCTAACCTAACCTAACCTAACCTAACCTAACCTAACCTAACCTAACCTAACCTAACCTAACCTAACCTAACCTAACCTAACCTAACCTAACCTAACCTAACCTAACCTAACCTAACCTAACCTAACCTAACCTAACCTAACCTAACCTAACCTAACCTAACCTAACCTAACCTAACCTAACCTAACCTAACCTAACCTAACCTAACCTAACCTAACCTAACCTAACCTAACCTAACCTAACCTAACCTAACCTAACCTAACCTAACCTAACCTAACCTAACCTAACCTAACCTAACCTAACCTAACCTAACCTAACCTAACCTAACCTAACCTAACCTAACCTAACCTAACCTAACCTAACCTAACCTAACCTAACCTAACCTAACCTAACCTAACCTAACCTAACCTAACCTAACCTAACCTAACCTAACCTAACCTAACCTAACCTAACCTAACCTAACCTAACCTAACCTAACCTAACCTAACCTAACCTAACCTAACCTAACCTAACCTAACCTAACCTAACCTAACCTAACCTAACCTAACCTAACCTAACCTAACCTAACCTAACCTAACCTAACCTAACCTAACCTAACCTAACCTAACCTAACCTAACCTAACCTAACCTAACCTAACCTAACCTAACCTAACCTAACCTAACCTAACCTAACCTAACCTAACCTAACCTAACCTAACCTAACCTAACCTAACCTAACCTAACCTAACCTAACCTAACCTAACCTAACCTAACCTAACCTAACCTAACCTAACCTAACCTAACCTAACCTAACCTAACCTAACCTAACCTAACCTAACCTAACCTAACCTAACCTAACCTAACCTAACCTAACCTAACCTAACCTAACCTAACCTAACCTAACCTAACCTAACCTAACCTAACCTAACCTAACCTAACCTAACCTAACCTAACCTTTTTTTTTTTTTTTTTTTTTTTTTTTTTTTTTTTTTTTTTTGTCGCTGGGAAATGCGTTTAGGCATCCCTCCTGGAAGCTGCGCAGCCAAAACTGTGCAGCCTCCAGCAGGGTATGTGGGACTCGCTGGCCGATGATGTATCAGCCAGAATACCCACTAAAACCCAGCGGAGCCGCCCGCGCCCAAGTTGGGGCGTCAAAGGATCGCGGTCGCATGCAACTTTGACGCCCCGGCGCACTCGTCGGAGGCACGCAATGGTGTCTACGGAGGTGGCATTAGGTGCGCATATCTGCGCCTCCTGCCACCTGTTCTCCTTCTTCGGAGGGGAAGAGCATCAGCCGCCTGCTCTCTCTCCCTCTCCGAGGCCTCCTTCAAGCCCATTACGGCTTCGCAGAAGGAGGCGACAGTAGACCATCCCTCCTCGCTGCCGAGCATCAGATTGATAACACTTGGCAGCGAGAGGTCACCGTCCAGGAGTGACACCATTGCGTGTCTTTGCGGGGCCCATGACGCGCATACTGCCAAGGTGTGGAGCGCCGTGTCTTCAGGCGCGTCACACTCATGGCAGATCGGCGAGGCCTCCCTCCTCGCGATCCCGTGCAGGTATTTACCGAAGCAGCCGTGTCCGGTAAGCACCTGCACGAGGCGATACGTCAGCGCGCCATGGCGCCGCTTCAGCCACCGCTCTAGGTTGGGCCGGATGCCCTCCACCGTCCAGATGCCCGCCACCGGGGACTCGAGGTCTTCTCTCCATCTCTGGACCAGGACCTCCCTTCCGAGGGTACGGAGTCTCCCAATCTCCTCGGGTCCTGGTCTCTCCCCTCGAGTCCTCACACTTGACCGGTAGCGGTGCACCTGTGCAAGCACCTCAGCCTGCAGGTCCCACGGCGGGTCGCCAGCAAGGAGTGTGGATGCCGTCCAAGACACCGTACGGTAGCCCCGGATCGCACGCACTGCGATTACGCGTTGCGGTCTCCGCAGGAGTGTTATATTCTGCGGAGACAATGCGTGCACCCATATTGGAGCCCCGTACAGCGCCATACTCCTGACGATACCCGCATACAGGCGCCTGCAGGCTGAGTCCGGCCCCCCGATGTTGGGCAAAAGCCTCCCCAGAGCGGCTGCCGCTCCGACGAGTCTGGGCGCAAGCAGCTCGAAGTGCCCTTTAAAACTCCACCGTCCGTCCAGGGTGAGGCCCAGGTACTTCATCTGGGCCTTAATTTCCACCTGAACACCCTGGACGGTGATTTGGGCACCTCGTGGTGGACCTCTGCGAGGGCCATGGAAGAGGAGGGCCTCGGTCTTAGGGACCGAAACCCTCAGACCCAAGGCCTGGACCCTCCTTGCCACTAGGGACACGCTGACCGTGGCCAGGCGGGACGCCTCCGCAAAGGTGCTCCCGCGTGCCGTGACTAGGGTGTCATCCGCATAGCATAACACCCTTGTCCCCGGCAGCATGGGGGCCCGCAGGAGCCAATCGAAGCCGATGTTCCACAACACCGGCCCGAGAACCGATCCCTGCGGGACCCCATTGAGCACCTTCCGCCGCTCTCGTTGCCCGCCACTCCCCGTCCAGGATATCCACCTATCCTGGAGGTATGACTCCAACAGCCTCCTGAGATACGGAGGCACTTCATGGTACCGAAGTGCCTCTAGAAGAGTCTCAAAGGGGAGGCTGTTGAAGGCATTCGTGACGTCCAAGGAGACGGCGAGAATGACGTCCCCCCCGGCAACTGCCTCATCCGTCAGGGCCTTCAACGACTCTAGGGCGTCAATGGTCGAGCGACCCGCCCTAAAGCCGTACTGCTCCGCCGATAGCCCTGGACCGACAGTTTCCAGATGCCCAACTAGTCGGTCTGCAAGGATCTTCTCAAAGACCTTCCCGACCTCGTTGAGCAAGACTATCGGTCTGTACGCCGACGGAGCGTCCAACGGTCGCCCTGCTTTGCGGATGAGGCACAGCAGTCCCTCCTTCCAAGACTTGGGGAACTGTCCAGCCAGTATACACTGGTTGAACAGCTCCCGGAGTCTTGCCTCGAGGAACTCCCGGGTCATGTATATGACCCGACCCGGGATGCCGTCCGGTCCAGGTGCCGTCTTCTTGGACCGGAGGCGGCCAAGGGCTACGTCCATCTCCTCCCCGGTGATCAGCGGAACAGAACCGCTATCATCCAGGGGGGTGGAGCCCCTTCCGGCCTGGGGTACCATCGTTGGAGGGACATGTCCCTGTGAGTCCGGGAAGAGTCCCTCGACGACGCTCCGCAAGAGCTCCGGCTGGAGGGTCTGGGTTACTGGGGGTCCCTGGTTACGGAGCTTCCTTCTCGCCACGCGATAAGGGCGTCCCCAGGGGTCCCTACTCAGGCCCTCCAGCAGTTCCTCCCGGGCACGCTCCTTGGCGCAGCTTATGGCCAGCTGAAGGGCCCTCTTGGCCTGGCCGTAAACCTCCCGCAGTTGCTCCTCCAGAACTACGTCCAGTCCGTTCCGCCTACGGCACCGGACATAGTCCCTGCGGGCTCGGTGACTGGCGATACGTAGGACCGCGATCTCGTCCGACCACCAGTACACCCGTTTACGGCGGCGCCATCCACGCGCCCTCGGCATTGCAGAGTCGCATACCTCCGTAAGGTCCGCGCGCAGCTGCTCCGCCCGTTCTCCCACACTGGTGTCTCCCTCATCTCCGGAAGAGGCCCACCGTACAATAATGGAGGCCTCTTTGACCAACTCCGGTCCATTTGGGTGAGACACCAACGTGGGAGGCGATTTGGACCCTGGGGAGGTGCCATCGCGGCCACCGGGGATGTGGAGACCTCAAATCGGACATAATTGTGGTCCGATAGGGTCTCCACCCCGTCCTCTACCCTCCAGTTGGCGACTCTGTCGGCAACCGAGGGGGAGGCAAACGACAGGTCCACGATGGAGCCACCCTGCGCGCGGACGCAGGTATGGGCTGTCCCCCTATTGAAAAAATTTCGGATCCGACAGGATAAAATTTGACCACAAGATTCGAAACCAGTGCCGTGCCGACACCGTACTCATAGATCTGGCGTTCACACCAATGTTCCAACGATATACAACCTAACCTAACCTAACCTAACCTAACCTAACCTAACCTAACCTAACCTAACCTAACCTAACCTAACCTAACCTAACCTAACCTAACCTAACCTAACCTAACCTAACCTAACCTAACCTAACCTAACCTAACCTAACCTAACCTAACCTAACCTAACCTAACCTAACCTAACCTAACCTAACCTAACCTAACCTAACCTAACCTAACCTAACCTAACCTAACCTAACCTAACCTAACCTAACCTAACCTAACCTAACCTAACCTAACCTAACCTAACCTAACCTAACCTAACCTAACCTAACCTAACCTAACCTAACCTAACCTAACCTAACCTAACCTAACCTAACCTAACCTAACCTAACCTAACCTAACCTAACCTAACCTAACCTAACCTAACCTAACCTAACCTAACCTAACCTAACCTAACCTAACCTAACCTAACCTAACCTAACCTAACCTAACCTAACCTAACCTAACCTAACCTAACCTAACCTAACCTAACCTAACCTAACCTAACCTAACCTAACCTAACCTAACCTAACCTAACCTAACCTAACCTAACCTAACCTAACCTAACCTAACCTAACCTAACCTAACCTAACCTAACCTAACCTAACCTAACCTAACCTAACCTAACCTAACCTAACCTAACCTAACCTAACCTAACCTAACCTAACCTAACCTAACCTAACCTAACCTAACCTAACCTAACCTAACCTAACCTAACCTAACCTAACCTAACCTAACCTAACCTAACCTAACCTAACCTAACCTAACCTAACCTAACCTAACCTAACCTAACCTAACCTAACCTAACCTAACCTAACCTAACCTAACCTAACCTAACCTAACCTAACCTAACCTAACCTAACCTAACCTAACCTAACCTAACCTAACCTAACCTAACCTAACCTAACCTAACCTAACCTAACCTAACCTAACCTAACCTAACCTAACCTAACCTAACCTAACCTAACCTAACCTAACCTAACCTAACCTAACCTAACCTAACCTAACCTAACCTAACCTAACCTAACCTAACCTAACCTAACCTAACCTAACCTAACCTAACCTAACCTAACCTAACCTAACCTAACCTAACCTAACCTAACCTAACCTAACCTAACCTAACCTAACCTAACCTAACCTAACCTAACCTAACCTAACCTAACCTAACCTAACCTAACCTAACCTAACCTAACCTAACCTAACCTAACCTAACCTAACCTAACCTAACCTAACCTAACCTAACCTAACCTAACCTAACCTAACCTAACCTAACCTAACCTAACCTAACCTAACCTAACCTAACCTAACCTAACCTAACCTAACCTAACCTAACCTAACCTAACCTAACCTAACCTAACCTAACCTAACCTAACCTAACCTAACCTAACCTAACCTAACCTAACCTAACCTAACCTAACCTAACCTAACCTAACCTAACCTAACCTAACCTAACCTAACCTAACCTAACCTAACCTAGCCTAACCTAACCTAACCTAACCTAACCTAACCTAACCTAACCTAACCTAACCTAACCTAACCTAACCTAACCTAACCTAACCTAACCTAACCTAACCTAACCTAACCTAACCTAACCTAACCTAACCTAACCTAACCTAACCTAACCTAACCTAACCTAACCTAACCTAACCTAACCTAACCTAACCTAACCTAACCTAACCTAACCTAACCTAACCTAACCTAACCTAACCTAACCTAACCTAACCTAACCTAACCTAACCTAACCTAACCTAACCTAACCTAACCTAACCTAACCTAACCTAACCTAACCTAACCTAACCTAACCTAACCTAACCTAACCTAACCTAACCTAACCTAACCTAACCTAACCTAACCTAACCTAACCTAACCTAACCTAACCTAACCTAACCTAACCTAACCTAACCTAACCTAACCTAACCTAACCTAACCTAACCTAACCTAACCTAACCTAACCTAACCTAACCTAACCTAACCTAACCTAACCTAACCTAACCTAACCTAACCTAACCTAACCTAACCTAACCTAACCTAACCTAACCTAACCTAACCTAACCTAACCTAACCTAACCTAACCTAACCTAACCTAACCTAACCTAACCTAACCTAACCTAACCTAACCTAACCTAACCTAACCTAACCTAACCTAACCTAACCTAACCTAACCTAACCTAACCTAACCTAACCTAACCTAACCTAACCTAACCTAACCTAACCTAACCTAACCTAACCTAACCTAACCTAACCTAACCTAACCTAACCTAACCTAACCTAACCTAACCTAACCTAACCTAACCTAACCTAACCTAACCTAACCTAACCTAACCTAACCTAACCTAACCTAACCTAACCTAACCTAACCTAACCTAACCTAACCTAACCTAACCTAACCTAACCTAACCTAACCTAACCTAACCTAACCTAACCTAACCTAACCTAACCTAACCTAACCTAACCTAACCTAACCTAACCTAACCTAACCTAACCTAACCTAACCTAACCTAACCTAACCTAACCTAACCTAACCTAACCTAACCTAACCTAACCTAACCTAACCTAACCTAACCTAACCTAACCTAACCTAACCTAACCTAACCTAACCTAACCTAACCTAACCTAACCTAACCTAACCTAACCTAACCTAACCTAACCTAACCTAACCTAACCTAACCTAACCTAACCTAACCTAACCTAACCTAACCTAACCTAACCTAACCTAACCTAACCTAACCTAACCTAACCTAACCTAACCTAACCTAACCTAACCTAACCTAACCTAACCTAACCTAACCTAACCTAACCTAACCTAACCTAACCTAACCTAACCTAACCTAACCTAACCTAACCTAACCTAACCTAACCTAACCTAACCTAACCTAACCTAACCTAACCTAACCTAACCTAACCTAACCTAACCTAACCTAACCTAACCTAACCTAACCTAACCTAACCTAACCTAACCTAACCTAACCTAACCTAACCTAACCTAACCTAACCTAACCTAACCTAACCTAACCTAACCTAACCTAACCTAACCTAACCTAACCTAACCTAACCTAACCTAACCTAACCTAACCTAACCTAACCTAACCTAACCTAACCTAACCTAACCTAACCTAACCTAACCTAACCTAACCTAACCTAACCTAACCTAACCTAACCTAACCTAACCTAACCTAACCTAACCTAACCTAACCTAACCTAACCTAACCTAACCTAACCTAACCTAACCTAACCTAACCTAACCTAACCTAACCTAACCTAACCTAACCTAACCTAACCTAACCTAACCTAACCTAACCTAACCTAACCTAACCTAACCTAACCTAACCTAACCTAACCTAACCTAACCTAACCTAACCTAACCTAACCTAACCTAACCTAACCTAACCTAACCTAACCTAACCTAACCTAACCTAACCTAACCTAACCTAACCTAACCTAACCTAACCTAACCTAACCTAACCTAACCTAACCTAACCTAACCTAACCTAACCTAACCTAACCTAACCTAACCTAACCTAACCTAACCTAACCTAACCTAACCTAACCTAACCTAACCTAACCTAACCTAACCTAACCTAACCTAACCTAACCTAACCTAACCTAACCTAACCTAACCTAACCTAACCTAACCTAACCTAACCTAACCTAACCTAACCTAACCTAACCTAACCTAACCTAACCTAACCTAACCTAACCTAACCTAACCTAACCTAACCTAACCTAACCTAACCTAACCTAACCTAACCTAACCTAACCTAACCTAACCACACCTAACCTAACCTAACCTAACCTAACCAACCTAACCTAACCTAACCTAACCTAACCTAACCTAACCTAACCTAACCTAACCTAACCTAACCTAACCTAACCTAACCTAACCTAACCTAACCTAACCTAACCTAACCTAACCTAACCTAACCTAACCTAACCTAACCTAACCTAACCTAACCTAACCTAACCTAACCTAACCTAACCTAACCTAACCTAACCTAACCTAACCTAACCTAACCTAACCTAACCTAACCTAACCTAACCTAACCTAACCTAACCTAACCTAACCTAACCTAACCTAACCTAACCTAACCTAACCTAACCTAACCTAACCTAACCTAACCTAACCTAACCTAACCTAACCTAACCTAACCTAACCTAACCTAACCTAACCTAACCTAACCTAACCTAACCTA
>NC_053204.1:11550000-11562500 GCF_905163445.1 Pararge aegeria | reverse complement strand
GAGCGGCTGCCGCTCCGACGAGTCTGGGCGCAAGCAGCTCGAAGTGCCCTTTAAAACTCCACCGTCCGTCCAGGGTGAGGCCCAGGTACTTCATCTGGGCCTTAATTTCCACCTGAACACCCTGGACGGTGATTTGGGCACCTCGTGGTGGACCTCTGCGAGGGCCATGGAAGAGGAGGGCCTCGGTCTTAGGGACCGAAACCCTCAGACCCAAGGCCTGGACCCTCCTTGCCACTAGGGACGCGCTGACCGTGGCCAGGCGGGACGCCTCCGCAAAGGTGCTCCCGCGTGCCGTGACTAGGGTGTCATCCGCATAGCATAACACCCTTGTCCCCGGCAGCATGGGGGCCCGCAGGAGCCAATCGAAGCCGATGTTCCACAACACCGGCCCGAGAACCGATCCCTGCGGGACCCCATTGAGCACCTTCCGCCGCTCTCGTTGCCCGCCACTCCCCGTCCAGGATATCCACCTATCCTGGAGGTATGACTCCAACAGCCTCCTGAGATACGGAGGCACTTCATGGTACCGAAGTGCCTCTAGAAGAGTCTCAAAGGGGAGGCTGTTGAAGGCATTCGTGACGTCCAAGGAGACGGCGAGAATGACGTCCCCCCCGGCAACTGCCTCATCCGTCAGGGCCTTCAACGACTCTAGGGCGTCAATGGTCGAGCGACCCGCCCTAAAGCCGTACTGCTCCGCCGATAGCCCTGGACCGACAGTTTCCAGATGCCCAACTAGTCGGTCTGCAAGGATCTTCTCAAAGACCTTCCCGACCTCGTTGAGCAAGACTATCGGTCTGTACGCCGACGGAGCGTCCAACGGTCGCCCTGCTTTGCGGATGAGGCACAGCAGTCCCTCCTTCCAAGACTTGGGGAACTGTCCAGCCAGTATACACTGGTTGAACAGCTCCCGGAGTCTTGCCTCGAGGAACTCCCGGGTCATGTATATGACCCGACCCGGGATGCCGTCCGGTCCAGGTGCCGTCTTCTTGGACCGGAGGCGGCCAAGGGCTACGTCCATCTCCTCCCCGGTGATCAGCGGAACAGAACCGCTATCATCCAGGGGGGTGGAGCCCCTTCCGGCCTGGGGTACCATCCTTGGAGGGACATGTCCCTGTGAGTCCGGGAAGAGTCCCTCGACGACGCTCCGCAAGAGCTCCGGCTGGAGGGTCTGGGTTACTGGGGGTCCCTGGTTACGGAGCTTCCTTCTCGCCACGCGATAAGGGCGTCCCCAGGGGTCCCTACTCAGGCCCTCCAGCAGTTCCTCCCGGGCACGCTCCTTGGCGCAGCTTATGGCCAGCTGAAGGGCCCTCTTGGCCTGGCCGTAAACCTCCCGCAGTTGCTCCTCCAGAACTACGTCCAGTCCGTTCCGCCTACGGCACCGGACATAGTCCCTGCGGGCTCGGTGACTGGCGATACGTAGGACCGCGATCTCGTCCGACCACCAGTACACCCGTTTACGGCGGCGCCATCCACGCGCCCTCGGCATTGCAGAGTCGCATACCTCCGTAAGGTCCGCGCGCAGCTGCTCCGCCCGTTCTCCCACACTGGTGTCTCCCTCATCTCCGGAAGAGGCCCACCGTACAATAATGGAGGCCTCTTTGACCAACTCCCGGTCCATTTGGGTGAGACACCAACGTGGGAGGCGATTTGGACCCTGGGGAGGTGCCATCGCGGCCACCGGGGATGTGGAGACCTCAAATCGGACATAATTGTGGTCCGATAGGGTCTCCACCCCGTCCTCTACCCTCCAGTTGGCGACTCTGTCGGCAACCGAGGGGGAGGCAAACGACAGGTCCACGATGGAGCCACCCTGCGCGCGGACGCAGGTATGGGCTGTCCCCCTATTGAGTAGGGAGAGCCCGAGGTGCGCAGCCCACACCAGCACCGCCCTGCCTCTGCCGTCCGAAGTGGGACTCCCCCACGCCTGGCTCTTGGCATTAAAGTCTCCAAGAACCAGGGTTCGCCCTCCATTGTGCCGGCGGACGGCTTCGCTGACAGAGTCGAGGAAATCCTCGAATTCTGCCAGCGTGCGGTTAGGGGAAAAGTACAGGCCGACAATAATGTACTGTCCCCATCCCGCAACCACAAACCCGGGACCCCTTTCGAGAGGTGAGAGGGGAGGACTGGCGCCGTTCGCCGCGACTATGCCAACCGAGCCATACATGTCTCCAACCCAGCGTTCCTGAGCGGGGACATAATATGGCTCGCAAGCCACGACTATGTCGATAGACCACTCTGCGGCGGACTGCAGTAGGAGGTCCTGAGCCCCCGCAGAGTGGTTTAAGTTCGCCTGAAGTACACTGATATGCCGTCTATTCATTTGACGGCATATCAGTGTCTTCGGTCCGCGCTGGGCCACTTCGGTTGCTCTGCGAGGAGACAACTCGGGCCTTCCCTTGAGGGGGGTGGCAGCTCTTCCCCCCCATGATGTGCCCCGACGGCTGAGAGGCGTCCGCGCAGACGGCGCAGCGTATGGGCCTCTCACACCCTGAGTGCCTGTGTCCCTCTTCTCCGCACCGGTAGCACATCTTGCTCCGGTCGGTTTCAGAGGTACACAAGGCTACCGTGTGCCCCATCCCCAGGCACCTGTAGCAGCGAAGAGGGCGCTGCTCCAGGGCCTGGACTCTTACGGAGCTCCAGCCCACCAACAGACGCCCGGCCTCGCAGACCTTTTTGCCCGCATCCACCGGGCAGTAAACGGTGGACGACCCCATGCCCATGGGGCTCCTCTGCACCGGAGTCGCCCTGACCGCAACAATCGAGCAGCCTCCTGCGCGTGCTACAGCCGCCGCCACCTTAACCGCAGTTGCGGAGTCATCCAACCCGGTGACACGAAGGGTCGCCGTTTTTGTAGGGCGAACAACCTCCGCTACCCCCTCCAACGCTTTGCGAAGGTGACCTGCCAATGACTCCGCCTGGTCCTGGGTGTTCTCCTTCGGCAACTCCAAAAGCCTAGCCCCTGTCGCAGAGCGGCGAATCCGCATCCCCGCGCCTATGCCGATCTCTCCCAGGTTGACCCTTTGCTCAGCCTGCTCTAAGACCTGAGCGTAGGTCACACCTCTACTGGCCGCCTCGGGAGCCAGAGTTATGATGACGGCGGCCGTCTTAGGGGGAGCCAGGCTGGGCTTCCGCTTAGGGGCCGCTGCGGGCGGGGGCCTCGGCGTTGACGTCGCGGGATTGGCGCCTGGGGCATTTTTGCCCCTGGTCTTTCGACCCACCACTTCCGACCAAGCTTCAGTCTCGGGTGCTGTCCGGCTTGAGCCTGCCCTCGCTGGAGGCTCCTCAGGAGTCGCTGGAGCCACGTTCGCTCTGAGGCCCCCCGATCGAGCCGGAGCCGCCTGTGAGGTCCCGGCGGAGCGCGGCGGTGGCGGCCCTCTTCTGTCCGAGGAGAGCGGTGGGCGAGTCACCTTTTCTGGGAGGAGACGCTCCTCGATTCCCGCGAAGCGGGCGTCTAGCATCCTCCCGACTGAGGCCACTATGGAGGCTTTCAGCTCCTCTAATACGTCTGCATTAAAGGCCGCTGCAGGTGGCACGGGCGCTCCTGCCCCTCTCGTCGCTGCTCTAGCCGCCTCTTTGGCCATCGCGGTCTTCATCTCCGCGAAGTCCCGCCGATACGCCTTCTGCTCCGTCCTTATAAGGTCGAGCTCAGAGCGGAGGCGGGCGTTGTCTGCCCGCAAGCGGCGGGTTTCCTCAGCCTCAGTCCGTGAGCTGAGGGCCTCCACTATGGCTTGCAGCTCCGAGGCAGCCTCCTTAAATTTTTTAACGTACGTCCCTTTCAGATTACTGGACTTACCAGCCATCTGAATGAGGGACGCCGTGCTCCTTCCGGCCCAGGCACGCAGCTCTTGCACACCGAGCTTAGTGGGGTCCTCCCGGCAAGACTCTTCGCTCGCCGGTTCCTCCTCCGCATCCAGAACTGCGGTTCGAGCCTCCTGTCCTACTATGCGGTCCTGAAGGAACCGGTTGAAGGCAGCCTCCTTTTGTTCCTCAGCCGCCACCCTGAGTTCATTCATGGCGCTTCTCACGCCATAGTTCCCCCTTGATGCCGGCGTCGAGCACCGCGACATCGACGAGTTCCGGGAGCTCGGCGAGACGGAATCATCCCGGCGCGAGTACCTTGCAACAACAGGGGTACGGGCCGAAGCTCCGCCCCTTACTGCAACCGCCCTGTTGCTCCGGCGTGAACGCGTCTGCGGTCCTGGAGCGCCATCCCTCCCCGATGATAATTCATCCGCCATCTCCGACGGTCCACCTGTCTGTAAAGCCAGACAGGCCAACAGTCAGGGACAGCCAAACTTAACAATTATCAACACCAAATGAGAAAAACAATAACAACAACCAACAGTCAACAAAACAAGATAAAATTAACAACCTGTGGCCCTTAAAAGGGCCCTTTAACAATCCCCCTATCCCTGTTAAAACTATAATAACAATAACAATAACAAACAAAAACAACCACCCAGAAAAACAACCGAAATCCAACCTAAAATAGACTTAAAACTACAATAACAATAACAATAACGATAACAACAACTACTGACAACAACAAATAACAACAAATAACAATAACAGCCACTGCCACTACCACTGGCCCTGAAAAGGGCCTTTGAAAAACCAACGAAAACCAACTTTCCAAAAATAACTTCCACTGTAGGCCCCGGCGAGATCCGAACTCGCGATCTCCTGTTTACTAGACCAAAAAATGACCACAGGATTCGAAACCAGTGCCGTGCCGTCACCGTACTCATAGATCTGGCGTTCACACCAATGTTCCCAACCTAACCTAACCTAACCTAACCTAACCTAACCTAACCTAACCTAACCTAACCTAACCTAACCTAACCTAACCTAACCTAACCTAACCTAACCTAACCTAACCTAACCTAACCTAACCTAACCTAACCTAACCTAACCTAACCTAACCTAACCTAACCTAACCTAACCTAACCTAACCTAACCTAACCTAACCTAACCTAACCTAACCTAACCTAACCTAACCTAACCTAACCTAACCTAACCTAACCTAACCTAACCTAACCTAACCTAACCTAACCTAACCTAACCTAACCTAACCTAACCTAACCTAACCTAACCTAACCTAACCTAACCTAACCTAACCTAACCTAACCTAACCTAACCTAACCTAACCTAACCTAACCTAACCTAACCTAACCTAACCTAACCTAACCTAACCTAACCTAACCTAACCTAACCTAACCTAACCTAACCTAACCTAACCTAACCTAACCTAACCTAACCTAACCTAACCTAACCTAACCTAACCTAACCTAACCTAACCTAACCTAACCTAACCTAACCTAACCTAACCTAACCTAACCTAACCTAACCTAACCTAACCTAACCTAACCTAACCTAACCTAACCTAGCCTAACCTAACCTAACCTAACCTAACCTAACCTAACCTAACCTAACCTAACCTAACCTAACCTAACCTAACCTAACCTAACCTAACCTAACCTAACCTAACCTAACCTAACCTAACCTAACCTAACCTAACCTAACCTAACCTAACCTAACCTAACCTAACCTAACCTAACCTAACCTAACCTAACCTAACCTAACCTAACCTAACCTAACCTAACCTAACCTAACCTAACCTAACCTAACCTAACCTAACCTGACCTAACCTAACCTAACCTAACCTAACCTAACCTAACCTGACCTAACCTAACCTAACCTAACCTAACCTAACCTAACCTAACCTAACCTAACCTAACCTAACGTAACCTAACCTAACCTAACCTAACCTAACCTAACCTAACCTAACCTAACCTAACCTAACCTAACCTAACCTAACCTAACCTAACCTAACCTAACCTAACCTAACCTAACCTAACCTAACCTAACCTAACCTAACCTAACCTAACCTAACCTAACCTAACCTAACCTAACCTAACCTAACCTAACCTAACCTAACCTAACCTAACCTAACCTAACCTAACCTAACCTAACCTAACCTAACCTAACCTAACCTAACCTAACCTAACCTAACCTAACCTAACCTAACCTAACCTAACCTAACCTAACCTAACCTAACCTAACCTAACCTAACCTAACCTAACCTAACCTAACCTAACCTAACCTAACCTAACCTAACCTAACCTAACCTAACCTAACCTAACCTAACCTAACCTAACCTAACCTAACCTAACCTAACCTAACCTAACCTAACCTAACCTAACCTAACCTAACCTAACCTAACCTAACCTAACCTAACCTAACCTAACCTAACCTAACCTAACCTAACCTAACCTAACCTAACCTAACCTAACCTAACCTAACCTAACCTAACCTAACCTAACCTAACCTAACCTAACCTAACCTAACCTAACCTAACCTAACCTAACCTAACCTAACCTAACCTAACCTAACCTAACCTAACCTAACCTAACCTAACCTAACCTAACCTAACCTAACCTAACCTAACCTAACCTAACCTAACCTAACCTAACCTAACCTAACCTAACCTAACCTAACCTAACCTAACCTAACCTAACCTAACCTAACCTAACCTAACCTAACCTAACCTAACCTAACCTAACCTAACCTAACCTAACCTAACCTAACCTAACCTAACCCGACTACTAAACACACTTACCGCCGCTCCTGGTCGAGACTTTTTACGAGTCCACTGTCGGGGTGCGATTCCTGGCCTTCTGCGCCACCCTGCAAAAAGAAAAATAATTAATTTCACTGGAAAATTTTTGGACTTTTTCCGAAAATTTTCCGAGTTTCTAAATTTTCAAACAAAATTTCCACATAAGCGTGTGCTCCTCACTGGACTGCACGACACCCGCACGCGCGAGAGCGGCGCGCACGCGAATTTCGCACACTTTAGACTGTCTAAAAAGACAAAAATTTTGAACCGAGGCTTCATAGGCCCTACAAAACTGCCATACTTTGAGTGATTTCATTCAAGAAATTGACTACTAAACACACTTACCGCCGCTCCTGGTCGAGACTTTTTACGAGTCCACTGTCGGGGTGCGATTCCTGGCCTGCTTGCCCACCCAACCCGCCCTATATCGGTTACTGTGGGTATAGGAGAGGAGCAATACCATAAAGAGACCGCCAAAAATCTTTATTGACATATCTTGGTTTTGCTCCCAGGCATTTTGTTAGAGACAGTTTGGGTTGCTCTATACACAGCCCAAACCAAATAATTATTTCTTAATAGATGACTTGAGGGCTTTGTACACCCTCGAAAATTAGGTAAGGTAGGTAATATAGTCTTATTAAATATAATCTTTGACACTTTGGGTTGCTCTGCGTAGCTATCATTATGTTTGGATGTGGCCATAGAACTCCCACAAAACCTGGTACGCAAGAAGAGAGGTCCGCCACTTCGATGTCAGAAGGGCAAGTGGTTGGCGAGGTCAACCGCTTAAATCGCCTTTCCCTACAGGAAGAGCCGGAAATCACCTCAAAACCTGAGTCTCCAAACCCTGTATCACAAAATGCTCCGCTGGGCCACTCGAAACCGGTAAAGAAGGTCGTGGCAGCACAGGGACTTAGCGCAGTGAGCCAGAAGAAAGGTGTGCTTTTTGAGGTGAAGATCGGCTCCCCCGACCAGGGAATCACAAAAGCCCAAGGACGGTTGAAGGAAGCCAAAGCTTGTGTTGCAAAGGTGAAGGCGCAACTAAATAGCTCTCGGAATACAAAAACCGAAATTAAAACCGAGGTAACACAGGCAGTGGAAAGGCTTTACCAGTTGATGAAAGAGGCGGAGATCGCAAAGACTCCGCCTCTCTCCTCAACTCGTGAAGGAGAAAACCCTAAAGTACCACTAGGAAGAAAATTTAGAGTGACTGATGAAAACCAAAGCCAAGCGGAAGAAACTATAAAGAACGATGACCTCGCAAAGAGGCTGGAGGAGCACTCTAAGGTTCTTAGGGAGAATACCGAGGAGTTACTTAAACTGCAAAAGAAAATGAAGAAGTTGCAGGAAGAAGGACCAACTTACGCAAATGTGGCAGCTGGCAGAAATACAAAGCGCCCAACTGAGCAGGTAGCACTACATTCAGTCGTGGTCACCTCCAAAGATGAGGAAGAGACAGGGGAAGAGGTGTTAAACAGAATAAGGGTTGCAATCAACGCTAAGGAAGGAGGGGTACAGATCGAAAAAGTCAGGAAAGCGAAGGATAGGAAAGTTATAGTGGGATGTGGAACGAAAGAGCAAAGGGATAAAGTATTGCACAGATTGAGGGAATCTGGAGACCACCTTATAGCAGAGGAGATTAAAAATAAAGATCCCCTAGTCGTACTCAAGGATGTCCTGCAGTATAATACCGATGAGGACGTCCTAAGGGCATTAAAGAATCAAAACCAATCCATTCTAAAAGCCCTGAAAAGTGATGAAAATAGAATGGAGATAAGGTTTAGAAAAAAGTCACGGAACCCTCTAACTTGTCATATTATTATGAGAGTGTCCCCTAAACTATGGGCGATTATGACAACGGAAGGCGCAGTGCATATTGACCTACAGAGAATAAGAGTTGCAGACCAATCTCCACTCATTCAGTGCTCAATATGCCTGGGTTACGGCCACTCCGGAAGATTCTGCAAGGAGACCCAGGAAAAATGCAGTCACTGCGGAGGACCCCACAAGTGGGCGGAGTGTGAGGCTCGACTCGCTGGTAATTCCCCAATATGTTGCAACTGTAGCAGCGCAAAACTCATTGCGACGAATCACAACGCCTTCAACCAGGAGTGCTCTATTAGGCGGAAGTGGGATGCCTTGGCCCGTGCTTCCACAGCATATTGCTAAGGGCACCCCTGTTGACCAAGTAGTAAACCGCGTTACCACACCGACCCAACCCACAAAACTTTTCAAGGTAGTTCAGGCCAACCTACAAAGGAAATACCTGGCCACTGCAGAGGTAATGCACGAAGCCAACCGAAGGAAAGTGGCTATTGGGCTGCTCCAGGAGCCATATGTGGGCGGTTCGAGGTGTATGAAACGTTATGGAGGTGTAAAAATCTTTCAGAGCGCAAATCAGGGAGACGGAACAGTCAAAGCAGCCATCGCTATATACGACCAGCACCTAGATGTTATACAGTATCCGAAACTCACCACAAACAACATCGCCGTGGTAGGCATCCGAACATGCGCCTGGGAGATCACCGTGGTTTCATACTATTTTGAGCCCGACCAGCCGATAGAGCCATACCTGGAGCAGCTCAAGCAAATACAGAAGGAGCTGCAACCAAAAAACCTTCTTATAGGAGGAGATGGAAACGCCAAGAATACCTGGTGGGGCGGTGACGTAATCGATTGGAGAGGTGAAGAAATGTACGGTACGTTAGGTGAAATGGGTCTTCAGGTGCTAAATGATGGAAATATCCCCACATTTGATACTGTCAGGGGTAACAAACGTTACTGCAGTCATATCGATGTCACGGCCTGCTCTATTGAGATGCTTAGCTTGATTGAGGACTGGAGAGTGGACGAAACAATAGCAAGCTCTGATCACAACACTTTGACCTTCAGCATCAGACTGATTAAAGCTAATGGAATGAACATACAGAGAACGACACGACTTTATGGTACAAAAAAGGCTAATTGGACACAGTTTTGTGAGAAACTGGACCAATTAATAGAGGAACGTGCCATAAATACAGATAAAGTAAAAAAACGTTATGAACATAAGGGAATTGGACTCTCTTGCGGAAGGGTATACGACAGTGGTACAAAAGACCTGTGAAGACACCCTTGCGAAAAAGATGTCTAAAGAGAAACTTACCTTGCCCTGGATGTCCGACGAGTTGCACAGGCTGAAGAAAAAGGTCCTCACCAAGAAGCGACGAATTCGTTGCGCAGCACCGGTCCGAAGGAAAAAAGTCATCAAGGAGTACCTGAAAGAAAAAGAAAAATATGAGATTGAAGCTAAGGCTGCACAAACTGAAAGCTGGAAAGGTTTTTGCACGAGACAGGATAAGGAAGGAGTTTGGGAAGGTATCTACAGAGTGATAGGAAGGACCGCCAAACGGCAAGAGGACCTGCCCCTGGAAAAGGATGGGAAGATGTTTGACCTGCGGGATTCCGCAAGAATACTGACCGAGGCTTTCTACCCAGACGACTCAATGGAGGGCGACTCAACGCACCACAAACATATAAGAGAGGAGGCCGACCGTGTAAACGTCGAGTCTCGTGATGAGCATCGGGACCCGCCATTTACGATGGTAGAGCTCCGAAACGTCGTCAAGAGTTTTAATCCAAAAAAGGCGCCTGGTGCGGATGGCCTCACCGCCGACATCTGTAGTCACACCATATTCCGGAATCCAGAGTTTTTCCTAGCACTGGTCAACAAATGCCTGGAGCTGGCACATTTCCCACCCATCTGGAAAGAAGCTGCAGTGGTGGTCTTGCGCAAACCCGGAAAGGATAATTATACAAACCCTAAATCATATAGACCAATAGGATTGTTACCAGTGATGGGTAAAATTTTGGAAAAGCTGATCGTGGGTAGACTGAAATGGCACATTCTTCCGCGAATCAGTACTCGCCAATATGGATTTATGCCCCAAAAGAGCACCGAGGACTCCCTCTATGACTTAGTGAACTACATACGCCAGAAGATAGAGGCAAAAAAGATAGTTGTCGTGATCTCACTGGACATAGAGGGAGCATTCGATAACGCATGGTGGCCTGCGATAAGAGTCCGGTTGGCTGAGGAAAAGTGCCCCATTAACATACGAAGAGTGCTTGACAGCTACCTACGAGATCGAAAGGTGACCGTCCGCTACGGGGGAGAGCAGTACACAAAGTCTACCTCCAAAGGCTGTGTACAAGGGTCGATCGGCGGTCCTATTTTGTGGAACCTTCTCCTTGACTCCTTGATTAAAGGACTTGAGAGCAGGGGCGACTACTGTCAGGCGTTCGCTGACGATGTTGTCCTTGTTTTCCACGGAAATACAGCCCTAGAAATTGAGAGGCAGGCCAATGCAGCCCTCGCTTATGTTCAGGATTGGGGCGCCGACAACAAGCTCAGCTTTGGTCCAACGAAGACCAAAGCTATGGTCATGACTCGAAAGCTGAAGTATGACGTCCCGAGACTGAGGATGGGAGGGGTAGAGATCGGCATGTCCCATGATATAAAAATTTTGGGGCTGTACGTTGACAACAAGTTGACTTTTAACAAGCATGTGTCAGAGGTATGCAAGAAGGCTATAAAAATTTATAAGCAAATTTCTAGAGCTGCCAGAGTCAGTTGGGGCCTTCACCCGGAAATCGTCCGCATAATATATACCGCGACCATTGAACCAGTAATTATGTACGCCTCCAGCGTCTGGGCAACGGCGACTCAAAAGCTAGGGGTGCAAAAGCAACTTAACAACGTACAGAGAGGTTTTGCACAGAAATTGACGAGAGCATACAGAACAGTCTCTCTAAACTCCTCACTGATTCTGTCCGGACTACTCCCACTTGATATTCGAATAAGGGAAGCAGCCGCACTTTACGAGGCCAAGAAGGGGGTGCCCCGGGCAGACTTGGGAGGGAGGGAAGTAGAGCGGGTCGTTGCACATGGGAAGACTCCTCATCCGGCGGAACATATGAATCTGGAGTTCATATGTCTGACCAACCAGGAGCAGCTAGATTGCCACAACCTGCAATCAATTAGAATATACACGGATGGCAGTAAGATTGACGGCAAGGTCGGGGCAGCGCTGTCACTATGGAACAGCGAAGCCGAGACCAAAACCGTAAAATTAAAACTGTCACCGTATTGCACGGTTTATCAGGCGGAACTCTTGGCCATATGTGAAGCCACCAGGATAATTCTGGATCGCCGGGAGGGGAGTTTTGGCATATACAGCGACTCAAAATCTGCATTGGAGACGATCTCAAATAATGACTCGAAGCACCACTTGGCAGTTCAGTCGCGGTCAAATATAAAAGCTAGTATACTCCAGAACAAGGAGATATCCCTGTTTTGGATAAAAGCGCACGCCGGACTGGAAGGCAACGAGAGAGCGGATGCACTGGCGAAAGACGCTGCGAAGAAAATGAAGACAATACCAAACTACGACCAGTGCCCGGTCTCGTTCGTCAAGCGACAGATCCGCAAGGAATCGCTCGAGGAATGGAACCGGAGATACATGGCAGGGGAAACTGCTGGTATAACAAAAGTTTTCTTCCCAGATGCAGTGAGAGCCTATGAAATAGTAAGGAAGATAGAACCCACGGGAGTGCTAACCCAGGTCCTCACGGGGCACGGGGGATTCTCCGATTACTTGCACCGGTTCAAGTGCAAGGAGAATCCGTCCTGTGCCTGTGAACCAGGCGTCAGGGAAACGATAACGCACTTACTATTTGAATGCCCAATAAATTTGAAAGCCAAACACGAAACAGAACAAGCCCTGAATGTAACTTTAAGCGTTGAAAATGCAAGCCTAACTATCTCAGATAAACACACAAGAGACGAGTTCATAAAATACTGCGAAATGATTGCGATAAAAACAATACGGAAGAATAAATA